>NW_006921285.1:1707-3671 GCF_000392275.1 Phaeoacremonium minimum UCRPA7 | reverse complement strand
CCCATCCCATCCCATCCCGTCCTATCCCCTCCTTACCTACCTTCTGAATTTCTCTCCTATCAAGCCTGTCTGTATTTCACTTGATCCACTCGTTCATCCATCCATCCAGTCCCGAGCCGTTGTCGAGTGCTGTAGGTTAGCATGTTAGGTAGTCTGGTAGTCCGGTAGTCTGGCAGTCTAACATTTGTACATTCAAACCCCATACACGCTCGCTCCTTTCCCTTCACCCTCATTTCTTGCCCTCTTCCTCCTTATCCTCCTGCTCATTCTCCTCCCCAGCTCGTCATCTTCTACTGGGACTGTCTCCTATTGTCTTATTGTTGTCTCTTACCTAAACTTGCCTGTTTCTTTTATTACCTACGTATTTACCTCCTTACTCTTCCTTACCCATCTAATCGAATACCCACGATCGCTACTACAAACATAACATCCATACGCCTACCTACCTACCTACCTACATACATACATACATACATATAAACGTACATACATACAAACAAACCTTACTCACCACGTACCGAGTCTTCTCGTCGATCGTTCATCCTTCTCGTCACTCGTTGCGCATATCTACCGACATTTCTACAACCTTAAAGTTACTATTAATAATCACCGCATCCCTTCTCGCGTTTCGTCCGATCTGGTCAGCCTGGTCAATCGTGAGACACTTGACACCGCATCCAGGGGCACGCCGTCACCGCCCTGCCCTGCCTTGCCCTGTCCTGTCCTGCCCTGCATATCAGGGCGAAACACAACACGCCTCTTCGCCATCCCCACATCTGTTTTTGCTCCCCAACTGGCAATTACCCCAAGTCGAGCACCGGCTCTTCTCCCTGTCTTCCGCTACCACTTCGATCTCCACCCCGAAGTCGTATCCTGCGACTGTTCGACGACGCCGGATCACGCATCGCCGCCGTTTCTTTCTCAACGGCCCCGTCCTGGTTAGACAGCCTGGAGAATAAACATAGAGGGCCGGATTGTCAGGATTCAGCCTTTAGGTGTCGAGAGAGGGTTGCAACTAGTGACCCCGGAGTAACGATTTGCCAAGGGAGGATTCTCAATTGTGCGGGTGTTTCTTTAGAAACTGGGACACTTCACTGTCGACAATGTCAAGATGATGGTGTACGAGCGCTCAGTTGACGACGCCGTCATGCCCAGTCCGGGCTCGCCGCCCGGCATGACTGCGTCCAAATCATCAAAGTCATCGTCCTTTCATTCCCTCAGCTCCGACGATAGCAGCGTTCTCGCCGATGCCAGCCATTTCGAGGACATCGGCCTCGACGATGATGCGGTTCATTTCGAACGAGACACTCAGATCAAGATGGCCCCTAATCCATACAGTCCGAGCTACTCCTCTGATCTCCGGGCCGCTTCCCTTAAGCACGCTTCGACTCCTCGAGCTCACACCTCGTCAAGGGATCTCAGCAAGACAAGAGCCCTCGCTTCCCAGAGGGACATCACCTCCGCGCCCAAGTTCCGGCCCCCATTTCCAAGCCTGAAAACACAAGTCAGGAGCGCCAACGTCAGGAGCACAAGCACGAATCAGTTGCTGTCTGAGGCCTACATCAGTCCTCTCTCTGCACGTCCCACGGGCAGTCGATCGTCCAGCAGTCTTTCTCTTTCTCGCCGGCGCCGCAGCCCAAGCCCAAGCCTTTCACTAACGCCAAAGGACCCGAACATGCTCATCAAGCCGCGGCGAAGTAGCTGGCAGTCCAATCGGGAGCGGAAAACAATCGTCGAGCTTGAACACGAGTGTGACGAGGACGATGGAGATGACATACCAGACGGCCTCATCCTAGACAATGTTCCTATTTCTCCAAGACCGCCGCAAGAGCGCGCCAAAAGTCAGCCCCCGTCCGCATCCGTTTCGCCTGACCGTGCGCCAAAGGAACGAGTGAGAAGTGTCGGTAATGGAACTCCTCCGGTCGCAGTTGCTCACGGTTCTCTACGGTCTCCAACATGGAAAT
>NW_006921285.1:0-1681 GCF_000392275.1 Phaeoacremonium minimum UCRPA7 | reverse complement strand
GCCAAGTCGGCCCATTCGAGTGGTGCCCCAAGCCCCATCAAAACACGCGCCAAAAGCTGGACAGCAGCACTGGCAGACCTGAGCGCTGAGGCCAAGGAGCTCACTGAAAAGCTCGAAGAACACGCCGATGAGATAGACCACAAGGCGCAGCGCTCCAGCACGGGCTCCATGCCTGTCGTCCGCCGATCCTCTGAACACTACGACTCAAAACCGCGACACAAATCGGCTCTTCCAGAACTGCCTCCTCTACGTCGAACCAACATCATGATTGATCCCTTGCCCATCTCCAAAGAAAAGGAGGCTGTCTTGTCGCGGACTCGACCGTCTTGGCTCCCGCCAAAGGATCCAGCCGAAGAACGCCGACATCTCCGCGAGTATCAGAAGATGATGGCTCAGAGTGCAGAGGCTGACCGGCGTAGAGAGGCCGCCAAGCGGGCCATGTCGCAGTGCCGGGATGTTGCTGCAGACAGCATAATGCACATCTGGGAGAATGACATAGTTCCTCGATGGAATGATGCCATACGCGAGAAACGGACGCGCGAGCTTTGGTGGCGCGGCATCGCTCCACGCAGCCGAGGTGTTGTTTGGTCAAAGGCGATTGGGAACGAGCTTGGTCTAAGCGAGACTTCGTACAAAGCTGCCTTGTCAAGATCTCGGGAATCTACTGCGCGAGTTGCAGCCGGAAACGGCACAGTCGAGGATCAGAAACATGTGGCATGGTTTGACATGATCCGACAAGAAGTGGAAGAGAAGACGTGGCGGGATCTACGCATATTTCAAAAAGGGGGGCCTCTTAGCCAAGGCCTGGTAGATGTTCTCTCGGCGTATGCAATGTACCGCAGTGATATCGGCTATGTCACTGGCTGTAATGTGAGTTGGATAGTTCATGGGCGTGCTTGTTTCGATGCTAACGCAAAACTAGACAATTGCTGCGCTTTTGCTCCTGAACCTCTCGAGCCCGCCTGCCGCTTTCATAGCCCTTGCGAATATTCTCAACCGTCCACTCCCGCTCAGTTTCTACGCTTCTGATCCGGGCGCCAAGTCGTCCGCCTACAACCTTCTTTTGCAGACCCTGTCCCACAAATCTGCAGGCTTACATGGCCATCTTGTCAGCCTACCAGATCACGACCCCGACGCATATCTTGCAGACATCTTCACCTCCCTCTTCACTGGTCAGCTGGCTCTAGACGAAGCTGCAAGACTATGGGATGTGTATGTCTTCGAAGGCGACGCAGTACTTGTAAGAGCCGGTGTGGCCCTTTTGGCGGAGAAAGAGATGACTCTCCTTGGTGCCAAGACTATCACTGAGGTGAAATTGGTGCTGGATCGCTCCGACGGAGAAGAGGACGAGAAGAACAAGCAGCAACGCATCGTCGGAGGTCAAGGTGCTGAAGACCGTTGGATGCGCTCAGTGAGAGAAGCTGGGAAGGCCTGAAAGCAGAGAGATTTGGCCAACAAGTAGGTGGTGTACATATTGATGGGGCGGAGGTATCGCACATATATGCCTGTCGCTGGTATTGTCCGGTTGGCCACATTTCGAGGCGTTCATCGGTTCTGGCTGTTCACCGAACTAAATAGTATTTATGGGTTACTTTATTGTCTATATTTAATGTGGCTGTGCCTTGCGAGGCCAAACCTGGATGATGATTTGGGGAGTTCAGGTATATAGAGGGCTGCACAT
>NW_006921284.1:0-38011 GCF_000392275.1 Phaeoacremonium minimum UCRPA7 | reverse complement strand
ATATATAAGGTCTTAACAATATTTTATATAAAAAAAATAGAAAACTAAAAGGATAGCCTTTAAGTCTAAATTTCTTATATAAACAAGATTTATAAAACTTTATAATATTATATAATTTAATATTAAAAGTATATCTATTAGAAATTTAAATACTAACATTATAGCTTTATTATCATAAACGTTAAATATTTATTATCTAAATATAAATAAAATAGCTTTTAGTATATTGATAGTATTTAGTTTAGTTAAAATATTATCTTTTAGAAAGTTAATCTTATCTTTATCTTTAACTAGTCTTAGCTAATCTTTAGTAGATTTAGCCTAATCTTATAGTTAGTCTAGAAAATCTTTAAGGTTAGTCAACTTAAATTCTATAATTTTCATATTTTTATTAAGCTTATCGTCGTTAATACTATATAAATTATCGATAGATTATTAAAGATTTTATAATTAATTTATATTAGACTTATCGTTATTTTTATAATTATTTAATATACTTATATTCTCAATTTTAAGATATTTTAAATCTTTTATTACTTTATTATCTAACTTATTGATAATCTAGACTTTTTAAATAAACTTTTTATTTTATCTTAATTTATCTTATAAAAGGATTTTTATTATAAAATATAAGACTTTATTAGCTAATTTAATAAATACTATTATTATTAAGAGACTTATAGATTATATTAATATACTTGATAGTATTTAAAAATATTTAGATTTAGAATATTAGATAAAAACTAATAGTAGATATATTAATAATAATATTTATATTTTATATAATATATAATTAAGTAATTTTATATTATATAAGGTAAAATGATAATTATATAAAAATTTAATCTATCTAATTAATATAGACTTATATATAATTAGAGAATTTATATATTCTTTAAAGTTGATAGTAAGAATAAAATTTTATAATATTATATAAAGAAAATAATGATTATAATCAAAGTCAGAATCTTATAATAATGATGATAATAATGATAGTATAAAGCTATCGTTTATAAGAATATATTATATTATTTTTAAAGATTATAAAGTTGTCAAAATTTATAAAGTAATGATAGTAGGTAGATATAGTATATTATCATACTTATACTTATTAAAAATAATCTATCTAAGTTCTTTTACTATCTTTATCTTTATTATCTTAATAAAGTTATATAATAAATATCTAATATAAGAATAATTAATTATATTATTATTTTATCTATCTAAAAAGCTTAATAATATCTAAGAAAAAGCAAACTTATAATTATTAATTATAATTAATTATAAAGTATTTTATAAAATTAAAACTAAAGTATTTTATAAAAGTAAAGTATCGTTTGAAACAATAAGGACTTTATTACTTTAAGCCTTTAGTTTCTTAATTCTTTCTAATATATTTTATTTTAGTTTTCCTTAGCTGTTTGATAGAATATATTCTAAAAAGTATTCTTTTTAATTAAAGCTTTGATTTTCTCTTTTAATATATTATTAATATCTTAACTTTAATATTTAATACTAGCTGGTAAGCTTATATTTAGCTTTAACTTTATAAAGATATTAAACTATAAAGTAGGTATTAACTTAACTATATAATAAACTTTATTCTTTTCTTTTAAGGTTAAAGTATAATCTTTATAATTTTTGATAGCTAGATATTATTATAGCTAGAGATATAATAATAGTAAGTTATAGCTATCTTCTATTCTAATAATATAGACTATAATAATTGATAAGATATTATCTATATTTATTATAATAATAATATAATATTGAATTTTATAGTAGAAATCATTTGCTAATTATAGATACTAGTTAATATTAGTAGGTTAATACTTTAAGTTTAGATAGTATATAAAATTAGGTAAGATTAGATTTACTAAAGATTTACCATTTATAAGCAAATAGAAAGAGATAATCTACTTAATATATATATAGATATATTTTAAACTCTAACGATTAAAAGAATCTAATATATAGTCTACTACTTTAATACTAATATTAAATAACTATTTGTTGGAAATATAAACTAAGGCTTTTCCTTTATTATAATACTAAGTTATTAAAGATTAAATAATATATATAATTTATATTTTAATTTAATTAGATAAATCGATAGTCTAGGCTAAAGTCATCTTAACTAGAGTCTATAATAAAATTTTCTAGATATTAAAGTATTTTAATCTTAATTTTATTATAATCTTAGTAAGAATAATATTATATTTTATATTTATATTATTATCAACTTATTAATACTATTCTAAAAATAGTTTATTTTACTAATTAAATAGATTATAAAGATTTATAATTTTATTATTATCTTTACTTTTATTTTTTAAAGATAGAATATAAATATATAGTAAAAACTTAGTTGCTAATAATTTAAGAAGAAGATGATCTTATAGTAGATAAGAAAGCTATATCTTAATAGCTTTATATATATTATCATCATTCTTTAGAGTTTATAAAGGATTTAAATAAGTCTACTTTTAGACTTTAGCTATAGCTATTTTAGTTAAATCTTCTTCTTATATAAATAAAGAACTTTTATAGCTAATATTTATAAAATATACTAGATAAATATCTTAAGATATATTATTTGGAAGGATAGGCTAAGTCTTTATAATATTATTTATTTAACGAGAGTAGTTAGTGTTGACACTTAAATAAGTATTATAATTATGATTTTTGAGAGTTTTATACTACTTTTAGGAAAATAGAGTATTTATATAATTTATAAAGATATATCTTATCTTATTATAGTTATAGTAAATAATGTTTGATTAAATACTTTTATATTTAGTATTGTTATTATAATTATGATTTTATATAGATAAAGTGAATATATTATAAGATATATTATATATTAATATTAGTAAATATATATATAATATATCTTTAAATATTATTATTATAAGCTTACTTAACTAGTTTGTCAGTTTCTTAGTAAGGATAAAACTATCTATTATTAAAACATTATTATCTTTATCTTAGAAAGGATTTAAGGCTTTAAATGATACTGTTAATAATGTCAAACCTTAACGAATATTATTAAATATAATAGTCTTTAATATAAAGTCATACTTCTTAAGCTTCTCTTCTTATAGAAGATAAGACTATAAACAAAGTTAAAAAAACTAGTTAATTTTACTATCTATTATACTTATAAGAAAACATTCAATCAATATCATTTGATTATTATCTTATATATATTAAGATAACTTATTTATATATTAAAAATAGAAAATCAATATCTTATCATTATTATAATAAAAAAAATTAATCTAGATATAAAGATTATATTATCAAATATTAAAGTTGTTTTTACTATAATATTCGATGAATATAGTCTTTAGTTAAAGCTAATCTTTCTTAATCTTAAGAAAAAGTTATATAAATTACTAAGATTAAGCCTTACCTTTTAGACTATTATAAAATATAAAATAATAAAATTGCTAAACCTTAAGATTGTTAGATTTAATAATATTTTATATAGAATATTCTATATATATAAGATAATCCTTAATATAAAGCTAGATATCCTTATTTAAAAGTTTATAAAACTTTAGTTAAAATATGATAAAAGACTTAATATTATTATAATTTAGAAAGAATATAATATCTAAAATATCTTTAATAAATAATGATAATTTAGATAAGAGAAAATAATATCTTAAGATTAATAATAGATATAAAGATAGTTTACTAATAGATTTAATAATAGGAAAAAGTAGAAGATTATAGTATAAGAATATAATCATTAGTTATATATTGAAAATAAGTATATAATAGTATTTTTCTTTAGGATTATAAACTAATAAAGATATATAGTTAATATCTTAATCTAAATTAGATTTTATAATAAAAGAAATATATATTAGCTTTTAAAAGCTAATATATAAAGTTGGTAAGTAAGTAAAGAAAATAATTAAGCTTAATAGTATAAATATAAATATAATATAGTTAACTTATAATAATCTTTAACTTAGTAGATTATTAACCTAATAGATTATATATAATATATTTAAGTTAAAAAATATAAAGTATAAAATTAAACTAAAGATAAAGAAAAACAAAAGACTTAACTATAAATACTAGACTATATATACTAGATGCTAATACTCTTACTATATAAGTTGATTCTATTAATTAAAAAGTATATTATATATAAGATAAATATAACTTTTGCTAAAAATATATTTTAGATTTCCTAATATAAATAAGAGTCTTATAATAATATTTAATATAAAATTATATATTAAAATATAACTTTTATATTAAAAATAATTATAATATTAATAAATAGAAAAAGTTTGATTATTTAATAGAAAGTTACTTAAGATAAGATATTATTATTATATATATAAAATATATCTACTATATAAGTTAGAAAAGTAAGTAAATATAAGGTTAAATATAAAAGTAAATAACTAAGTTAGTATAAACTTATGATAGTTTAAGTTATAACTATCTATTATTTTTTTCAAAGATTTTACTTAAGATAAAATCTACCTTTAGAAAGTTATATAATTTAATATTCTTTTAATAATTAAAGTATATAAAATAAAGAAAAATTTTATACTATAATATATTATATAAGCTTAAACTTTAGTATTAAACCACCTAATAATTTATATTCTAATTATCTACTTTTTAATAATATATCTTACTAATATTTAAAGTCAAATATTTATAATAAAATATTTAATCTTAGATAATATTAAATATCTAGCTTTAATATTAACTAATAGATAGTTAGCCTTTAATCATCCTTTATCAATTGTTTATCAATCGTAAGCTAGCTTAAAGAAGCTTTAGCTAAACCTTATAGTTAGTCTAGAAAATTTCTAAAGAAAATTCTAACCTTTCCTAAAGTATAATAAAATATTCGAAAAGTCTTTAATAATTTTCTATATCAATCATTTAAAAATCTTATCAAGATTTATGATAGTCTTATATAAATAGTATCAATTCTATCAAAAGATTATTATAATTTTTAATTAGTTAATATAAATGATTCTTCTTAAGCTTAAATTATCAATACTTTTAATATCTAATAATAAGATAATTTAAACTATATTATATTATAATCTTATTTATCTTATATTATTATCTAGTTGATAGAATATTAAAATATTAATAAAAGTTTGATTATATTGATAGCCTTTAGCTATTTAAGATAGATAATAGAAGATTATAGCTAACTTAGATAGTTTTACTAATATTTAAAGTTTTTAATATAATCAATAAAAATAGTTATTATCTAATACTTAAATAAAAAGATTTTTTTATTTAATATAGATTATTAATATAGATAAATAAATATTATTTAATTATTAAGTCTTGATTTAATTATTAATATATATATAAAAATAAAGAATTTTTATAAATCTTTAAGATTATAATTCTAATAAAAATGATAATATTAAAATAAAAAATATATAGTTTAAATTATTAAATAAAGCTAAATTTAAATTTAATATTTATCTAATATAAGATATCTATAATTATAAGGAAAAGAGCTATCTAACGATAATTATCTATAAAGATATTATAATTAAAGGAAACTATCTAACTATATAATATATAGCTTATAAAACTAAGTAAAATAAAACTAGTAGAAAAACTATATTATTATTGTCAGATGGTTAGAGACTTATACTATGGTTGCTACTGAAATATGTTGTAAGTCCTTGGGTAAAATATGCGAAGGTAATGTATTGAAGCTAAGCTGAAGAGAGTGTGATCTCTGTGGACTAATTATGGCTATATATGGTTGGTTCTGAATGATGACTAATCCACCCGCTAACAGCGCCGAGGAACGGCAAGTCGAGAAGGATTTGCCTTGACCGAAGGTGGGTGAAAGTTTGGAGACGGTTTCAGGTCTAGTCCCAACCCCTCGGCTGAACACCCCGCATTGTATTATGTAGTGGAGCTTGGAGACATGTACAATGCCTTTCGGAACGTCTCTCAGATCCCCTGACTTCCCTATGGCTCTTCCATGACGTCTCGGTGAGGGTATACAGCGTTAGATGGTCCTTTAGGAGGTGAGTAAAGGGTCAAAGTTTAGTTTCGCATCACCATAGCTTACAGCCCGGAACCTTATCTGCTATATATAACATAGAATTCGATACCATAAGAATTTATCCTATATTCTTATTATCAACTATCTCTTTAACTATCTCATCTTGCTCAGGTCATAATACTAAGCCACTCTCCATAATTAGCGCTAATCGATTACTCTAAATAGGATAGTAAACACCAATTCCGAGCCATAAATCCTTATTCTATAGGTGCCTCTAGTTAACGTAAAGCCAGTGTAACGGGTCACGCCCTGTCGGACAGTCCAAGCACTGTTGCTTGAGCGTCCACTTTGTCTATTTTGCTGGAGAATTAGCTGTCTTCGTTTTATTTCCTTCTTTCTTCATCTCGTTTGTAAAACGCATGAGGACTACATAGCTGTAATTTACACTATTAGCAACACTTCACAGGAACACACCGGTGTCGTCAGAGGTATTTGGTCAAGCGCTCCTTCTTACGCCCTCAACTAAGTTTTGGGCGCCTTCCATAAGACATTCCATCAGCACTAATAACATATATCCAATTCCATAAGCAGTAGAATTTTCAGGGAGTTCGTATGTATATTCTAGATATAAAGTCTTTAAAGGATTAGACTGTCGTATCAAGAAAATGGGTTTAGGATTTAGTATCCGATCCCTGCGTGGACGGACCGTCGGCGCCCGCTCAACGTCGAAAAAGGAAGCGATCCGGACAGTTTATTCCATGACAACCCCCTCCGTAGTACAGCCCTGCGGACACCCACCCTATGCACCGCCGACGCGATGTGAAAAGGCTGTGACGCGGCAAGCGGAAGCGAGACGGATACGAAGCCGCTGTTATGCCTCTGCTCAGGTCGGCCCATATTGCCCGGTCACATCGTCGGGAGCGGTGGCAACTCGGAGTCGAAGGGGCGTTTGTCACGCGACTTCCGCTGGGTCTCGCGGGTGACGGGTATGCGTAACTCGGCATAGTTCTGGAACGCAGCTGGGAATTGATCAGGCATGGCGCCGCTCAAGCAGTTGCCGAGGATCTGTGCATCTTGGATCGCCATGTTCGCGCCCTGGCCCTCGGTGGGCAGCATCGGATGTGCGGCATCGCCCAGGAGCGTGATGCGATTCTTGGTCCACACCGAGATCGGATCACGGTCGTACATGCCCAGGGCGAGTATCTCGTCTTGATCGAAGCGGCGCACGATCTCCTGCACGCGTGGCTCGAACCCGGCGAGCCGCCCGATGAGTTCATCCCGGGTGGTCGTGTTGCGCCACGATTCGGAGACCGCCTCCTTGGCGGGCAGGACGGCATCGAACGCAACGTACTCGCCGCCAGCATAGGGCAGGACGACGAACAGCGACAGAACACCGTCCGGGTTCATCAGCAGCCAGTTGCACGGCAGCTTCTCGGGCAGCAGGTCCTTGACCTTCTCGAAGGGCAGGGTGCCGCGATGTCCCTGCAGCCCGGAGAACACTGCATCGGTCTGCATGATGAGCGGGCGGATCTGCGAGTGGATACCATCGGCGCCGACAACTGCGCCAGCGGTCGCAGTGCTCCCGTCAGAGAAAGCGAGTTCCACGTGATCGCCCAGGTCGGTGACGCGGATACACTTGTGCGACAGGTGGATGCGCTCGCGCGGGATTTCGGAGCTCAGCAGGTTGTGCAAGTCGGCGCGGTGGATCATGTCGGACCAGTTCTCATCCGGATCATCAGTCTCGCTCGGGATGGCGATTTCACCCATCGGCGCGCCAGTGCGGCCGTCAAGCGAGAAGATGTTGCCGACCCGGCTGGTACAGGGGGTATAGCGATCCTTCAGGCCCCAGCTTTCGAGGATCTTCGCGGTTCGCGGACGCAGGCCGACGGCGGCTCCCAGTTCGCGCAGTTCCGACGCCTGTTCATAGACATCGACGTCGAATCCTTCTTGCTGCAGCCGTACGGCTGCAGCGAGACCCCCGATCCCGGCACCGACAACCGCGATGTTCTTGTATTGGGACGTAGTGGTCCTCTGCCTCAAGCTTTCCGGCACAGAATCGGGCTTGACTGGAGGGGCGATCTTGTTGATACTGCTCCAGTGTTCTGCAAGCTTTCCATCCTCGATACGAAAAGCGTCGAAGACATAGTAGTCGTAGGTCTCACCAGGGCGCTCGGCGTCGGGTTGAGGAAAGTAGGCCGAGATGACCACCATATCACCTTCCGCGATCATGAAGGTGGGAGGGTTACGCATCTCCGCAGGCTCCGGCACGGGACCATCGGGGAAGATCATGCGCACGAAGCCTTCTAGCCCAGCGCGACCCGGCGGCACATGGGTGCCGTGCTGGACGTAGTCCTTGGTCACGAAATCCTTGACTGCATCGGCGTTCTGTCCGTCGAATACCCGGCGGTAAAAATCTCTCACAAGTTGCTTGTTTCGCTCGAGTGCGGTTTGGTCAGTCATTTCCGTCCCGATACTGGCATCACGGTCCCTGGTGGCGGGATAGCCGAAAGGTCCGGATCCCACCGACGTCTCAAGCCGCTCCTCGATGTCGCCTCGATCCATTGTGCGCTTCTTGCCAGTCAATTGGCATAGAGATCAAACAGATGAATTATCGTACAAAACGCAGCGACTGAAATATATATTTCCTCTTTTTATGGGGTCAATCCCCGCAAGGATGAGTAGACAGCCAAATGTAGCGGGGAACTTCCCTATACTTCCCCGACCCGGATACTTCCCCGGAATGAACGGTCAGAAAACGTGGTACTTTCGCCGTATTGCGTTCCTGATAGTCCAGATCACAAGCAGCTGATCGTACTTTTGGGAGATTGTATTGCGTTCAGCACAACCTTCCCCAGATTCAATTCACAGTAAGGGCGCGATCAGCCTTATTTTACTATATCCGATTCTACCTTGTCACGGCGCGTGGCGGTTGCTGTCCTATTGGCAGCTGGAACACCTTGTTGATTGCTATAATTGCGATTAATGCCCAGTCTTTTGCCCCGTGGCGTAACGGTTAGAGGTGTGCTGTGACAGAGCTCTACTGCAAGCAAAACAAGATCTTCACCCTTTGTATGCTTTTTTTTTATTCATCTCACATCCTCAGACGCCACACAACCCGACAGAGGCGAGCTCACAGTCTGAACTCATCAAGAACCGAATATCTCGACACCAAGGGAGCTCTCCGACATCGATTCTGCATGCTGCCGATCAGCTTGCAAAGGGAGCCCAAGGAATCATGCATCGGATAGCCTTACTTAAGGCTGAGGTTCAGATCTTTCGACAAGAGATTGGGGTGGCCGCCAGCGTTGCCAACGTCTGCCTCGCAGACCTCCGGCCAACCCCTTGACCCGGCCAACGAGTCTCACTATATCATCATCGAAACAACCCGTATCCTGAACCTTGCCAGGACAGACGATCGTATCGCCATGTTTCGCCATCTCGGGGCGCTGATACAATGGCTCAAACCGTAATAAATACTCATTTAGGATCAGAAACGGCTGGTACATCCCATCTCCTCTCATCTCTTTCGTTTCATAACCCAACATCTTGTTCGTCGGTTCGGTTTATTAGCCAAGTCCTCTGAAGTCGTCTCCCTTCCGATGGACACTGCGCATCTTGAATCCTCCCGACGCAGCGTTTCTCTGTCCGTCAGCAGCGTCTCCCCATCGTCGCGACCGTCCCGCGCATTACCCCGTCGCATTCCTCGTTCATCAGCGACGGCCAGCGATCGCACCCCCTGAGCACCCTGAGCACCCTGAGCCCCTGTCCACCAGCGGCCGTCGGCGACCGTCAGCGACAGTCCCCCGTGCCTGTCATGGACATGACGTGCGGCCTCCGTCGTCCTCGTCCGCGGTCCGTTTCTCGTCCGTCGGCGATTCAGTGACCGCGTCTCCTGCACCCCCTGAGCCCCTATCCAGCAGCAACATCAGCGACAATCAGCAAGCCAGCGAAAGTCGCGCCAGACACTAAGGACCGACCAGCGCCTCTCGGGAGGTACACTCTATCTTTCCCCGTCGATCGTCCGCCCGTCTATTTCTCGTTTCTCGTCGCTCAGCAATTCAGCGGTCAGTGGCCGCCGCCGCCCTGATCATCGATCATCCATCCCCCTGCGCCGAGGGACAGTCGCATCGGGCGCCCGCTCGCTGATGGCCGGCCCTTGCCTGAGTTTGCAGCTTACGTTTGTCTGTCATGGGGATGGAGATGGGCCCGTGTCATCAGATCAGCGACCGTCGCCCATCATCCCCCGTCCTTCAGTGACCATCCGCTCAATCTTGTTCATCCATTCCGCACTGATGATGCCCTCATCATAGAGATGGCGTAGCACCTCGACCGCCCAGGTCTGGCAGTTCCGGGTGGCCGCCGCCGCGCGTCCGGGGCAGACGACGGGGCGGGGACGGCGTAAGCCCAGTACGCAACGCGAGCGGGGCCTTTGCCTTTGCCATCGTCATCGCCGCCGTCGCCGTCGTCGTCGTCGTCGAGCTCGCACAGCTGGTAGCACGCGTGGAAGGACGCCGAGTGCATGACGCTGACGCCGGCCGCATGCGTGTGGCGCATGCATGCGCTGTCGCCCTTGACCTGGTACACGGCACCAGGCTGGTTTCTCGCGCGCCACGAAGAGCGACCAGTGCTTCGGCCCGCCGGCGGCCTGCGCCTGCAGGACGAGATAGAGGAAGGTGGGGTCGCTGCCGCCGTTCTGCTGTTCTTCTCGTCCTCCGCCGGGTCCGGGTTCAGGTCCGGGTCCGGGGTCGCCCGACGCTTCTGTCCACTCGGTCCACCCGCCGTTGAGCTCCCTCTTGCGTACAATTGTCCTGCCGTCCGGGTACTCTCGATACTGCCTGATTCCCACTGTGTACCGCCTAGAAGGCTGCTGATCAGATATTCCGTGTGTGTAGGCAAGTCTCTCAGTAGGTGGCAAAGTCCCGTAAGGAGTGGCTGGAACGAGGGTGATGCTTAGGGGGTGATGCTGAGGTGGGAATGCTGTTCTGCGATATGGTATGGCACTAGGGTATCAGCTGGCACCCTGTCTTGAATTTTACGGGCAATGGGGTGTAAGAGGTTCAGATGATCAACAATCTAGCCAATGGATGGGACGGTGATGGCACCTTGAAGATGCGTTGATTGCCGATTTTTTTAAGCTACAATTCAACACTCTTGATCTTGATACTGAAATTGTCCACTCAGGTGTATTTGATGGCTAGGACGTTCTATTCAGCCCTAGATTCACAGCCTCTACTGAAGGGCCGATGCTATCATATACGAACTGAATTGAATGGGGCCAGGACCAAAGCAAGCGCTGAAGATCTCCAAAATACGGTACACCAAGTTGGCAGAGAAGTAGAGGATTTGACCGCCGTCATATATATATACATGGAAATACTGCCGGCTTTGCTATGTGAGTATTTGACATAGCGCTTTGTCAAGGGCGAAGCAAGAGAAACAGCGCCTATATAGTGAACGATTGATGCTGCTTGTAGTTTTAGTCAAGCTGGTTTGTCTGATCTCTAGAGTGATACAGTCTGCTAACGTAGACGTTAACTAATTAGTTTGCAAAAAGGGTTACGAAATTACCAGTAATTAGTCGAGGCAATCAGGATATTCAGGATATAAGTCTCAATTAGTGTCAGTGATAGCAATTGTGGCTAGTGACTGCGTGTCGAGCGATACAGATGTTTTTTTTTTCCCTGAGAAATCAAAAGGCATGGATGAGTCAAATAAAGAGTGCTTGATAATCACCTGTCCATCAGGGCACCTTGCGGAGGAACAAGCATTTGACAATGCGATGACAGCGGAACACAAATCTTTACCATTAGATAGTTACTATCACAGTGATTTTCCATGAATGGGAAAACGAGGCTGACAGAAATCTGCCGAACCGTGAGTCTGGAAATCATAGCAGAGGGGAAAAGGGGTGTAGAGGCTATTCAAAGTGGCAATCATTATCTAACAGACTAATAACGTTGTCTCTGTTCTCTGATTGCATGACTAACTACCTACGCTCGACAGTCTCCATCAAGTAGTGAAGCAGCAAAACCGGAAGACATGATCCTCATGATCGAAGGATGGGGAAAAGAACTACCCTGGCATACCTAAACCCCAAACTCAACCCAAACGCCAGCGATGCTCACATCTGAGACGAAACACTAGGAAAGTCGAAAGCAAAGGCCAACACCCCAGACCTAGAATAAGACCTTCCTTGCCTTGACGATGCCTGAGATGTCCCACTGCCACTGGGCGGGCTTCGTGTCGTCCATCCAGCGCATCCAGTCTTTGTCCCGGGACGGCTTCATGATATTCGCATACTCCCAGTAGTCCGGAAACCAGCCCGCGTTCTCCCAGTCGAGGATTCCCGTGATGCAACCTGAGGACTTGTCGACGATGATGTTCCTGGGCGTCAGATCGCCGTGCGTGAATACAGAGACGCCGTCGGAGCGGGGGAGCATCGCGGGGAGGGTGTGCTCGTAGAGGCGGCCCCAGTAATGGTGGTATCGCTCATAGATCCTGGCGCGCAGCCCGTCGTCGTCCGGGATGGGCCGCGGGGGCGACTGCAGATCGCGGAGTAGAACGTCGCTACAGGCGATGGAGCCGTCGGCGCCACACTGGAAGAGATGGGCAAAGTCGTGGGGCTTTGGGATGGTGCGGAGCTGCTCAACGATATGCCAGATATCGGCGCAGACACGCGCCTTGTGCTGCTCGTCGTATGCCGGCCAGGCACTTTCCAGAGTGACACCAGGAGCCTTCTCCATAGAGAGGTAGCCCACCTCCTCGCCGTTAATGATCCGGAATGACACGTGGAACAGGCCCGGCACGGGGACTCTCGTATGCTGCTTGACGAGGCTCATAGCGGAGGCTTCACTTCTGGTGACGCGAGTTCCTCTCTTGGTAATCACCCCGGGACCTATCTGGGTAACAACTGCTCCGCATTGCCGGGAGAGGATAACTGGGAAATCCCCTTCTTCATCTGTCCAAGCATCATCATCAGCATCAGCATCAGCATCAGCATCAGCATCAGCATAAGCGGGCGCAAAGTAACTCCAGAAAGAAAGGGCGAGTGAACGCGCGCGATTCGTTCGAGAGTTGGGAGACTGGGGATCTGTGATAGGGATAGGGATAGAATCTTTGTTTGTTTCTGGGCCACAAACCGGAAAAGGGCGAGGATGACACCTCGGGTTCAGTATCACCAGCACCAGCATCAGCATTAGCGTGGGGAGCTAGGGTGGTAGAAGAATCCATCACTGTTCCTAATAATGTGGCGGCAGGCGCACACACAGCTTGAGCGGTGATTTTATCCTGATGATTGCCGGTGGATGCGAAAAGGAGGAGAAGAAGAGAAAAGAATCACTTCCGACAGATGGTCAAAGGATGACGAAAGTGGTGTCCAACTTGGAGCATGCAGGTGGAAAACGCAAATTGTTTGTAGGGGAAGGGAAAGTTGGGCTTTTTGTGCTGTGACTCAGGTAACTGACGTGTACTGTGCTTTGTTTCGTGGATGTGGATGGTGAGGGGGGAGAAACGGCCCGGCGCGTCACGGCACAGCACGTGGGTAAGGTAAGGCGGGTAAGGTAAGGTGGGTAAGGTAAGTAAAGCTCAGTGATGAGACAGACATACATGTACATGTACAGGTACCTGGAGGAGGTCATGTCGGTAACATTAAGTTGTAGCTGCGCCGTGTAGGTGCGAGGCACGTCTGCCTGCCCGCCTGCTCACTCATACTCCTCAACTTCTTGCACTCTGCCTCCAACATTGTGTTGTTGTCGTCATCGTCGTGTGAAGTAAGAGAGAACAAGAGTGTCTTCTTTTTTCACTGTACCCTGCTGCACCAACAACGCCATAGAATCTTGACAATGATCTTTTATGGTGGCCTATCATCCGTACACCTGCTGGCGTATCTGTCGGCTTGACTTGACTCAGCTTGGCTTAAGACCAAGACCAGGATCCTAGTTGTCTGTGACATTACGGAAGAAAGACCCTTAAATAACAATAGCCTTCATCAAAACACCTCTTTTTGGAGGCTGATGTCTTGCGACCACCTTGACTCAGGTCACTTTGACACCCACACCATGACCGGCACAGCTTCCATATTTATATTTACATCCAAATCTATCTCTATCTTCGACTCTGCCTATATATATATGATACCTACTTATATCCAAACATTCAATATGTAAGGAATCTCCTTGAACGTGTCCCTAGGAATATCTAACTTGTTTATCAACGTACCCTGGCTGTTGCAAGTGTAGGAGTAGATTAGTGTTTACTGCCTCGATAATACTTCCAGCATGAGTCTCAGTTTGTAAAAGAAAATAAGGAGAAGTGCCTTGGAGGCGGTCGGCAGTGCCCTTCGAGACAAAATGCCTGCCGCAACATAGACGCTTCACTTTCCTCAACCTACTCTCAATCACCATCTATCTCCATCTTGGAACGGAGACATGCAAAACTAGCCAGTGGCTTACCATGCGAAGCTTGGTTCCTAAGGTCATATGTAGATTACATTCAGCAGTTTACTTTAGGCCGCCCTTGTCAGATCACATCCCTTCCATCAAAGGCCTTTCACTTCACTTCGCCCCGGAAAAGGTGATACCTCCACCAGTTCCTTTGATTTTGGGCTGGTCTTCGCAGACCTGTCAGCGAGCGTAGAGTTGTCGATTCTTTTAGACAGAGTGGAAAGCCCTAAGGTTAGGAATAGAAGTGCTGCGGCCCGAGCCGCTCACTGAACCCCAGCTTCATCAAGGGCGGAGACATTGGTGTTTTGAGCAACTGACTAGGACCAGGAAATCCAGACGCAATATTGGAGGCGAGGAATCCACTACTATAAAAAGTCCACCCAGTTTTGGAGCCTGGTATATCAATCTTAAGTATTTCTCTTCTTTTCCTATATTGTCCGCCTCTTGCTTCTGGTGACGTACTTGGCAAAGTGGCAAGTCCTTGATTCAATCCAGAACCAAGCAAGCAGAGCCCAAATATAGTACAATGTAGAACAACCAAAGGCTACTCCTCCCAGGCAAACCAATAGATGTATTATATACATCGAAAGTAAGCTCGCGTATACTTTAACTATACAGACAGAACCTGTTGAGAGTGAAATGACGGCTGGTCGATACGCATAACGCGTTTGCTAGTTGTTCTGTTGGCTTGGTTAGAACCATGTTTGCGTTCTTGAGACGAGCAAATAATTTGCCACTACCATTACTTGACGAGACCGGTTAACGACCTCTTGAGGATAGAGTGATATCTAACACTTTGCAAGCTACCGTGAAAGAAACTTCCGGACCACCTTTTTTGAACATATCCGGCAAAGTCTTACTATGCGTTAGAAGTTGCTGTACTGCGAGTCATCAGTACAGATGCCGTAGGGTCCTTTGTATGACAACTTTTGGGGCAGCTAATTGTACCAACCCCAGCATCCGTGGCAAGGATGTCTGGCGGAAGGGGCCTTGACTCCAATTCAGGTACGATATCGCTACAGCCAAGCCCAACTTGTTCTTCGACAACATGGTTGAGATTCAACAAGATGAAGAAGTTCTGTGAGCCATATACCTACCGTACTTGCAGGCTCCTCTCATACCAATCGAAGATTGAGTGTGATCTTGAGCAAGACACGGTGTTAGCTGGGGAGTCATGGCTGGTTGGACCCATGGCTTCAGTTTAGAGTCATACCCACACGAGGACGCTCGTGATGATCGATAACATGGTACGATGTTATTCCACGATCCTTCTGCTGCCATTCATTCTTAGCTCAAGCTTGTCTGTCCTGAGAAATCCGTATCGAGTCGTGCCGCTGCGTGCTTCATCTGTCCTGTGCTATAACTACTCAATCAGTAGCAAATCAAGCTGTAGTCCTGCGTGTGCCCTACTGTATTTATTATCAGTTTCTCTTGACGGGTTAATGGGTCTATGATATTTCGAGCATGGCTAGCTCCTGGACGGATCGGAGAAGCGAGGTAATCTAGCCCGCTTGTCCAAGTTGCAAGGGCCCACGGACGACGATCCGCTGCTCTCATACATCTTTGCTTTGGTTTTGGTTGGGGATTGGTTGTTTGTGTCGTCTTGGCTCGTTGCTCATCCTCCAATGATCGCGGCTATATTCAGAACGATCTTGATTTCAGCTTTTTCCGTCACAAGGGACCGGACCTTCCCACAGAGTGAGCAAATTTACAAGCGGCGTTGATACGTGAGGTAGATCTCTCCTGTTTCCCCAGAATACTCTCTATTTTTGAGTCCATTTCAGAGAGAAGTGCCGGCCGGGGAGAAGCCCCATCATTGCGTATAGAAAGTGGACATTCTCGCGGGTATACCTCGGTGATGAGTTGGATTAGATTGGGATTGCAAGCTCAAGGTCACAGGCCTAGGTGGACCATATTCGTTAAAGGGGGAGTCCACAGTCTCCCACAATGTGAGCCGCACCGTTGTTGCTGCGTCTGACCGCGGTGGAACTGCTACATGTTGGCTTAGGGGTCCTGGGTAAGGATGGCTGCGTGAGTAGGCATTTATCGGTGAGAGTAACCCTTGAGTTGAAGAGGAGGAGGAGGAGAAGGCAATTCCCCATGGCGCGCAAAGAGGCATGTTCTAGACAATGAACAGAGTGCTTACTAGATGAGGCGGGATTGAGTAATTAATTTTCTATCTTTGCAGACAGATAGGCTCCTTGCCACAGCTCCTGCCTGCCTCTTCCTTTGCCTGTTTATGACGGGTATGGGAGATGTGATACTGCTTGTAGACATATGACAATAATGACAATGCGATGGATACTCGGGTACTCCATATTTGGTACTCGAGACTCGAGACTCGAGATAATGATCACTCGATGATTGATACTCGGTACTCGGTACTCGGTACTCGAGATTCGAGATTCGAAAAAAGTAGCGACAATACAGTGCCGCATCCCGCGAACATTGATGTAGGTCACGGGGTCAGCCACAGGGTTCTCGTCGACGACGAGGCACAGGCGCGTCTTGAGTCGTCTTTTGTCATCGGGCGCGGTGACTCCACCAACGCTGCTCCTTTCATTTATCTCACAACAAACCCCAACCCGGGCTCCAACCACGACGAGACCCGACGACGACGACCTGACGACGACCCGGTAAAGAGCAACAGGCAAGAAGGAGACGATATCATCAATAAGGACAATGGAGGCTTTGGACTTGGACTTGGACATGGACTCGGACTCGGACTCGAACTTGGCCGCTGCTCCCACTCCCACTCCCACCATTTTTGATGCTACTCGAGAAGACGACGACAAAGACATTCTCACCACCACCGTCGCATGCCCCAGCCTCTCCAGCAACCCTCACGCTCATCCTCACCCGCACAGCGACAGCATCGACGACCGAAGCCCGAAAGATTTGCGGCGCTTCTATCTGACTGCTCCTCGATCTGCTTCTCGCCTTGGCCAAGGTAAGTGGACTGCATCTGTGCTGCTGTTTTCACACCGTTTCCGTGCTCCTCACATCTTCACATCCTCAGGTACTCCTCACCGTCTGTCTTCTTCTCCTGGCTTGAAATCAATCGCTTCGCGTCGCATTGCGCGTGACCGACGCAGGTACCCAAAGCACGACACAACACACACTCATTTCTCATCCCAAGCCCTATCTCATCTCCTCCCTGCGCCCGTGTTTTCCGAGACTGAAGCTGTGACTGAATATCACCAACCGTTGACTGACTACCTTCTTTCTCGCCCTCAACAGACTCCTCATTGCTCAGCCAGCAACCGGTTTTGGGCCGCAACTCTCTCGCGCCCGAGCTCCCACGTTGCTTTGCGCCAGACGGTAATAATGCATCCTGTCCCCGCCCCGCCTCCCATGTGATGATCCTCAGCTCAAGATGGAGCCCAGTGCCAGTGCCTCCATTTACCATGCCCTACCCACTGGCCACCATCGTCCACGGTGGCATGGCATGGCATGGCACGACATGTCAACCACGATACAGAGCATGAGTAGAGATGGAAAGACGACACCTCACTAACCAGTGCATTCTCAACAGGCCCAGGACCTACCGCTCCACAAGCACCTCCACCTCCATACTCCAACCCCAACCCCAACCCAGAGGCCGGCATCATGGCAGATCGCAAGAGCGCCGGCGACGGCCACTCCAACCGCGGCCCCGGCACCGGCACCGGTCCCGGCAACGGCAGCATCCGCACCCCCTATGACTACGAGATGTCGCCGCTGCACCTCAACGGTGCCCACAACGACCGCCGCAATGGCCCCGCCGGCAGCTCCGTCGTGCTGGCCGTCTCGAATGAGCACTGGGTGCGCTGCCTGTGCGTCTTCCTCGTGGTAGTCCTGGTCGTCGCCGTCTTCGGCGCCCTGTGGCTGGCCATCTGGCGCAACGAGCGCCTGGTAGTCGATGGTCTTCTTGGTGGCTCGCGCGGCGCCGGCGGTGCTGTGTAGACCCGCTGCTGCTACTACTACTACTACTACTACTACGGCAACATAGCGTCATCGGATGGATGGATTGATTGATTGGTTGGTTGGTTGGTTGGTTGGTTGGTTGATTAGCTCTGTCGGCGGTAGGGATTGGAGGGTGTCGATGTATGGATGGCAGAGGGGGGACAGATCGCTGGGCGCTTTGCTCGGGCTGGTTCCCGTTGTTGGAAGGGTGGTATGAACCGTATGATGGATACGCAAGCTGTCTTTGTCTCTTCCTCCGTCGCTTGTCAAAGCCAAGCCGTTGTCATTCCGACGAAGCGCATTCTCTCGAACGAAAAAGTCTCTAGGCAGGCCATACAGTATCCAGAACCCACCTGGTCAGAATCGATGTCTTCTCTGACCTGATGAATATGCTTGGTGTTGCTTGATGCATGAATGAATTCAAATGGTCGACTCGCAAGCACGCGAAAGAAAGACGCCTCAGATCCTGCCAACTCGCCAAACGTCTGCCCTTGCTTCACTGTTACACGTGTCTTGGTTTACTCTCACCTGCACTAGTTTGAGCTATCACCCCATCATCAAGATATAATAGCCCTTGTCTCTTTTGTTTGGATGTACTCAACACTCGGACTCGGACTCGTGGTGATTCGAGCAACTCGAGAGGGCTGAGTCAACTTTTGAAAGCCTAACCTCCTCTCCGGATCTGTTTTGACATCGATATCTATCAATTATGAGGAAGCTTCATCAGACCATAAAAGGCCTGCAGTTGCGGCCGTGTAATCGTCTGGAGCTCCATGCCTCTCACTCTACCCGTCGACAGGCGCTCTCCTGCACGCTTGTGACCGAGACTCGGCCATTTCACGTTCCTCGGACACTACTGACTCTCCCACGGAAGCAGCCTACCTTGGAGGTCACATAACAAGCCTCGCCCCCTTGGTTGTCTGTACTTGGTTAACATGATCAATGTCTACAGGCGACATCGGACGGTATCGAGGCGTTTCAACTGCATCCAGGCTCGGATACGCTCAAGGCATATCGATTGCAAGCCCGCCACCTGAACCTCATGCACCAAGATGACGTCTGCTTCCTCAAACTTCCTGGCCGATATGACAGCAGTAGCGACAGCCTTGAGAGTTATCTGATCCCTCTTTTTCAAGATACCGCCACTGGCTGGCACTACTCCCCCAAAACGCGAAGAATCAATGCAGGCCCTCCCGTGGTGAACTAGCCAGTGTGTGGGACGAGTCCTGACTGGGTCTTTCGCCTCGTCGAAATGAGCAAGCGCCGTGATGATGGACTTTTTCGAAAGCTTGATCTGGGCAGTCCTCACCCCAACGACAACAGGGAGAACAAGGAAACAGACACAGGTGGATCGACTGGATCGACGACTACGATGCAATCCTTGGAAGACCGCCCTATCCCCGAATTGTGTGCTCCTCTCGGGGCATTGGTATTGGCATCTCCAGCCTCGTCACCCCATCCCCTCCCAAATAGACCCCAGAGCTGCGAAGATTGTTTTGAAGTAACCCCCCATGCAACTGGGTATATCCTTGCTGTGGATATGCTGGATGAGGATCTCTCCCTATGGATTCTCCGCGGAGACCTCGACACTATCAGGGACAGCATAGGCAAGTCCACGCCGGCAGATGTGGACTGGAATGATTGGAGCGAGGTGGCAGAGCCATACTTCAACACAATCGACCCGGCAAACCTCTTCGATGGGCAGCTTCTCACCCCCAATCCAGACAGTCCATCGGTGTACGGCGTAGCCTGTATCATGTCTTCCTTCCGCAACATGGGACAGGATGGAGCGGACTATGGGCGTGCTGTCGACCTCGCCAAGCGGGCTCGACACCCGCTACGCCCGGGACTGGATTGGATCGACGGCGATGAGCTCCGCGGTAGAGTGTGTGAGGCTGAGCTATAGACTGCTGAGGTACTAATTGTCAAGGCCGCTTTTGGCTTTTGAGCACCAGGCCTTGGTATAGACACTGAGTAGCGATACAAACAGACCTGCACCCGAATACAGTAATGTCCAGGATCAGCGTCCACTACTAGTATTGAGAACTCCCCTAATTGGCTCAAAGATAAGGCTGCAGGGGCATACATAAGCTTCCATTACGCAGACATTACCCATTAGACTGGCTACAGTCCTAATCGCTCGCCTATAGGATCATCTAAGAAAAAGGACATGATCTTTTGCGTTGTACAAGACGCGGGGCTGGGGATGTCATATGCCTATAGGGTCTTGGGAGGGTCTCACATTTCGATTTGCAAGCCATGGTAAAGAGTAGGTGGACGGGATCAGAGATTAAAAAGCGTATTACCTCTTCATGGAAGACATTATAAGACAATTTAGGCGTTTTGGGGGTTCCTCAACGCAGTGACCATGGTCACCAGTGATCCTCTGTACTACCCTCTTATATCCCCATTGACACTGGTAGACCAGCCGTGGTTCTCCTTACAATGATTCCTGGAGCTTCTGAGAACTGTAGCTTCCGCCTATTTGGCCTTCTCCTTCAGCACCTGAGCAATGCCAGCCTCGGCACGCCTTGTTGCCTCCTCAGCACGCCTCTCTGCCTCCTCAATACGTCTCTCTGCCTGTCTCTCTGCCTCCTTAATACGTCTCTCTGCCTCCTCAGTAACCTGTTCTGCCTCATCAGCACATCTCTTGGCCGCCCTCTTTGACTCCTCAGCAATCTGTCGTACCTTCTCGGCACGTCTCTCTGCCTCGGCAAGCTGTCGCTGCAGCCGCTGTTCCGCTCGCAGTCGGATGCGGTGATCGCGCTCTTGGTCATGCTGCACTTTGCGTTTCTGCAAGTCACGCTGCTGCTGTTGATACTGCAAGCCTTCTTCTTCTCGCTTCGAAGCAAGGGTCCTTCGGCGTAGCTGTTGACGTTTGAACCAGACTCGAGTGGCTATCATGATGAGGATCTTGCTGTCGATCTCGAAATCTTGCTCTTTTGGGCCTTGTTTGGGGCGTAGGAAAATATCCTGGAATTTGACGAGCAATGGGACGCCTGAGTAGTTCCATAATGAAGGGTCATAGGCGGTTGTGTTGCGAGGACGATTACCGGAGGTCTTGAGGTGGGCTGTTGCTTTCTGCGGATGTCTCGCTCCACGGGACCAGAGTTCTAGATCGACAGTGCCTAAGTGGTCTTTGGTGATGTTGATCAGCAGAACAGCTTTGACATCTCCTCGTTCGTGATCGGGAGCCGAATTATCGAACCACTAGTCCTTGGCTTCTCGGGCACATTGAAGAGATTGAGAGTAGGCAACTTCAATAACGAAGGTTGGGAAATCGCCACCTTTGAAGCGGTGTAGAGTTGGTGAGAAACCGTCGTCAGGTTCTTTGGCGGCGCCGGTGTCTGTGATCGAGTCGTAACGAGCTGATCCGATCGGAACAATCTCGTCTAGCAAATCCATGTGAGTTGCCTGACCGAGCATGTAGCCAATTGCAGTGCCTTTGGCCATCTCGTGTACATCACTGGGCATCTTGACAAGGAGGATGCCACTGTCCGCACCCAAGTATGTCACACGGCTGTTGCGATCGTCAAGCTCGAGGTTGTTGTAGAAATTCTCGAAAACTTGTGGACGGACACCGGAAAATCTGAGATAAGTGCCCTCGTCATCAGGGCCACGTGATTTGACTTGCTGAAGAATTATGCCCAAGGCAACACTCGCCGATACTGTCGCGAGGTCAAAATCTGCTGGTGATTACCGGATTAGGACGGTAACGACACAAGCTGCCAGATAACGGGGCCACTAACCTTGGCCGTCCTGAGCCTGTGAAAGCCTCCGGCCCTGGACCCCGGGCTGCATCTCATCATTGACATTAGCATCAGCCATGATGACGATGGCAGGATTTTGTGATGCTTCAATATGTTGTGTGTGAGATTCGTGATGGTTTGTGAAAGGAAAAGGACGTGCTGAGTCTTTTCGTTGGCGGCGCTTGTTATCCATGGTGCTGAGGTCCGAGCGCTGTCGGACCGGAAAATCTTTGATCATATCCTCCTGTCTGACCAAGGTCTGTCTGTCTGCCTTTGCCATGTGATACATGGTCTGGAAAGATCTAAGTGGAGATGAGGAACAAGTCAAGATAGCTTTGATTGCAACGACTATTACATGTATAGCATACCACAAAGACAATACAGTACAGCGCTGGACAATTGTGACATCTGCAAGATCGGTTGATAGGTGGTGTACTGAAAGGCTGTTAGAGGATGTGAAGCCAGCTTTGGCTGCCGCAAGATGCTACTGGTGATCCTTAGCACTAGTACATGTACATACCCATTGCTGACCCGCGTGCTGTCTACGTGCTGCACTGACACAAATAATCAAGGAAATTCTTTCAACAGAGAAAGTGGACAGTGAGCCTGCACACTACTGTACACGCATAATTGATGAATATCATGTTTTCAGGATTGAAGCCTCAAGACCATCGTCACAATCGTTTTCGCACAATTTCCGGACTTTCTAACTGGTTCAAGATGTCTACGTTGCCCTTCCCCTTTAGGCAGGGTAAGACTCTTCTTGGCCAATAGCCACTGAATCATGCAAGCCTGCCATGGGCCGCAGATCCGGCGGCGGACAGCTTGCAGAACCAAATCAACACCATTCTCAACAAAGACCATTCGCCTGCAATCCAGTACTCTTGCGAACAAACGACTGTCAAAGTCTCCATCGAGCGAACCCATGGACGTGGTCTGAGTAAAAAATACAAGAAGATGGACGTGGAATGGCTGCAGATAGACAGTCATCTGGAAGGGCTTGCTATCTTGTTTAGCCAGGGTAAGAAGATCATCGTAAGCGTTGATTTCATTTGCAAAGAAGTCGCTAGTGATACTGCCTCCATAGCTGCAAAAGGAAAGAACAAGAGGAAGAGTGCTAGTGAAAATCAGAGGGCTTGGAGGGCCGCTAAGGCTGGCCTATAGGCCCGAGTCTACGAGTATAGGCGTTGTAAGGCCAAAAACTGCAAGCAAGGCCCTCACTGCATGATTGATGAAACAGACAATCACATCAGCATGCTTTCGGGGCACCTAGAAGCCAAGGTCAGACATCATAGAAACAATATAAAGGATGGAGAGACTAAGGACAACGTCAATATGGATATTGAGATCCTACCCAAGATCGCCAAAGATATGCTGGCTTACAGCCGTAAGCGGAAGGCGGAGAGCCCTTCCAGCGGTCGGCCCTATAAAACGTATGTCTCGGCGCATCAGGGTCACTACCGTGCGGCTGAGATGGCCTATCCTGGGGATCCTAGCGTGTGCGGTGATAGGTTGGAGAAGCTTGAAGAGTACTGCAATTGGGGCATGACGTAAGTGAAAAACGACAGGTGGAGAGAGGCCTTGGAGGTTGCAAATAAATATGCGATGGAGAGCATCTGATTGAATTGAACTCTGCTTTACACTAGAGGTCCATCTGGCATTGCAGATCAGCAGCCGATCCTGGCGCTTAGTAAGGTACCTTGTATAGGCTATACCTAGGTAGGCTATTGGCGGGGGCTGGTACATGCACAGCGGAACGGGCCGAAAGACAAGGATTCCGTGGCGGGGTTGGGGTTAGCGCTTGGTTAGACCTAGACACGCTAGAGTAGTGAGTTGAGGCTGAATGGCCCAAACAACCACAACCACAACCACAATCTAACAACATCAAAAGACCTTCAATGTGCGCTGTGATGAGGGGCCAGGTGGAGACTGAGGCAGCTGTAGGAGTGAACGAATGGCCTGTAAGTCACAGAATATAATTGACACCCTGAGAGGGGGGCAAGTGCACAGGCTAGATCAGATCTCGCACTGCACTGCACTGCCTGCACTGCCCACAAGCGCCATCCATGTTCCATGCTGAGTGACGTCATCACGTGAGCTGGATGGATATGTCGTTCTCTTTCTCTACTTCACTAACCGTAACTTCTCTCTTCTTCTGTCCTCTCATCCTCTTCCCTCATCTTTTCTTGGTTCCCCCCTCTTTGCGTTGCCCAAACCACCACATCGCATCGCGTCACAACACAAGACATCACACCGCAGCACATTATCAACAAACTGTTGCATCCCAGCCAGCCTGCAAACATGGAGCACTCTGCTTCTTGGCTGCTGTCCGCGGCCATGCAGGAGGAGGGCGAGAACTCCGGGCTGCTCCTCAAAGACACGAGGAGCAAGCATGAATATCACAAAGATGACGGCCACGTTGCCCCTCTGAGGCCTCCCTGTACTCCTTTCGAGAACGTGGGCATCTGGCCTAGTCTTCCCAAATACCGTGTCGACCTGATGTCAGCCGACTTGTGCTACTACAACATCAGCCTTGCTCAGTTCCACGATGCCGAGTTCCAGCAGAAACTGGCAGACAAGCGGTAAGCCTCCCGGCCATCCCATCCCCACCCCCACCGTCTCTCTCTTTCTACCCAGAACATGATTTCCTACCTTCACCTGGCCTTGTCTACTGCTCCCCTTCTTCCCCATGGTGCAGCCGTCCTCGTCCTTGTCCTCGACCGCCGCCTCGGATTCTGTTTGCCCTGTTCCTGCCTCTCCATCCCTCGCACATACATGCGCAAAACGCACCTATCCCCACAATGTCGCCGTTGCTGACCCGTTTTGATTTCGCGCCGCTATAGCTACGAGTACGACCCCGCCACCAAGACTCTCACCCTCAAGATGCCCGGCAGGGTCCACGAGGAGGGCGTCCGCGCCATCACCGCCCTGCTGGACGCCGCCCTGCGCGACAAGCACGCCCAGCTCTTGCAGACCGCCGCCGTCGGGCAGGAAGATCACAACCACGATGATAACGACGACCACCACATCGGCGTCAGCTTCCTCGCCGGCGTTCGCCCCAGCGGCAGCCCGGACGTGCACCTCGAGGGCGGCGCCGCCAAGGTGCCGGACCAGAGCTTCGCGGACGGGTGCGCAGTGCAGCCGAGCGTAGCGGTGCTGGTGGCGGCGACGCAGACGTGGGCGGGCGCGCTGGCCGAGGCCGAGCGCTACGTCCTGGGCACCAACGGCCTGGTGCGCGCCGTCGTCGTCGTCAAGCTGGAGCCGGTAGCCCGCGACAAGAACACGCTGCTGCCCGGGGCCGAGGCCCGCGTGGCGCTGGTGCGGGCCCGGATCGAGGGTGGATGTTTTGCGGCTGTGGTTGATTTTGATGTGGTGAGTTCGGCTTGGCCTGGTCTGGCATGTTCTGTTCTGTCTGTTCTGCTGCTGCTGCTGCCCTGCTCGATCTGCCTTCGGTTCTAGAAGTTGACCTCCATTCATACTCGCAGGCCCTTCCAAACGACGACCAGACCGACCCGTCTTCTTCTCTTTCTTCCGACGACGACAACGATGACAAGGAGAACAGCCACCCCCCCGCGCTGACGCTCGACCTCGCCGACTTCGCCAACCCGGACAACCACGCGCGCATCGCCGCCCTGGGCGAGACCATCACCATCCCCGTCTCCGCCCTCCACGACGCCCTTGTCCGCGACCTCGAGGCCGTCTGCCGCAGCCCCCGCGACTTCGCCATCCCCGCGCTGCCGCCCGGCGTCGTCAAGAAGGAAGGTTTGGTGCTGGAGACGTGCGATTCCGAGACCGAGGCCGGGGTCATCGGCCAGGCCGAGTAGAAGGCGGCTGCGAGGGAACCGGATGAGGATGATGGCGATGATGACGAGACGGCGGATTGCAAGGAGGGGGCGTACCGTGGCAGGAAGCCCTGCGGCGTGGTGACGGAGCCTCGTCGCTCTGGTCGCTCGCAGGTTGGCAGCTCGATTTCTCATGTCTGACTTGCTATCTGCGATTGGAAAAGGGTGTTGGCCGACAAAAGACTCGATATCCTGATTGATCGAAGCCATTCGTGGCCTGTTTGTTTGCGTATGAGCTGTTTCCCGCGATCGAGGTTCCTCATGGTTTCGCTCTGCCGCCTCGACAATCTTCCGAAGCAGCTGAACCGGCTATTTGCTCAGGCTTCTCTTTTTATCGTACAAATCTGTAGTAAGTCTACTCCCTTGTCTCCTCTCTATGCTCTCTCCGATGCAGCAACACTTACAACGCGACGTCAGATCGAACCAATCCCACAACGCTGGCCGATGGACGAGTGAAGAGGCACGCCTCCCGCTGGCCACTAACTGCAATCCAATGCAATCGAGGGTGGATTCACCGTCTCCAGACACTGGCTCTTCCTTGAACGGCCTCAGCTCGACTCGGGTTCATTTCAAGCATGGAAGACTGTTCGAGGGACGATAGGAACAGCGGACTTTGTAATGCGGGATAAGGGATCGAGGACATACATCGGAACGCTGTCAGACTTGGCATATGTAATTACATGAAGGGAATTGTGACGAGTGTCCACGTGGAATCGATGGGAGGCATGCAAGGTCACTGTGACTTCATCTCTGTCTCTGTCTCTGTGCTTGATCATGTCCAATGTCCTTCTCGTGTCAAATACAGCTTGACGTTGTGTCCGAAGGATCATCAGGATCACGATGCCATGCATGCTGGAAGCGAGCTGAAACTTGCCCAGGCTTACTGATCTCCCCATGCTGCTCGGGGACCAGCCACAACCCACCGAGTTCGGGTCGCATCCGCCGACTCAGAAGCATCCCATCCACTCAGTTGAGCCTCAACTCGCTAAGTAAGCAGCCACATGCCCATCTCAACCGCAGCCCGCAACCGGCCTCCTGAAATTCCCAATCCTGGCTGGCATCTTGTGTGGGAGCCAGTCAGCCGCTTCTCGCCCCGTGTGATGCTAAAATGCCATGGATGTCGTGACGCATAATGCAGAATACATTCGGAACCTGGGAGGGTCACTGCGATTGATGGCCCGATGCCCACGGCTTGCTTCGAGGCCCTCCGATGATAGCTAGTCAGTCAGCGTGGCCAGATGCTGGGGCAGCCAGGTATGTGGTCTTGTTGTACCACGTAGGCGGAACCTGCGGGCAAGTGTTAGGTGATCGGCCTCTGTTCAGACAATGAGATGTTCCATCCGGCCGGGTTTCGGGGTTGGGGATGGTGAGGACGGAGCTGGGGCAGACGTTGGAGGGGAGGATAGCAAGCCATCATGCGGGGATATCGAAGGGGGTTGGCATTGGCGACGACGACTGGGTGCTACCTTCTCCTCGTATAAGTGAGTTGAGTGTGACGGTGTATCTAGCACACAAAATCCGAGCTGTCTTCTGGATCCTCTGTGAAGGGATTTCCTGGAGTAGGAGAGGAGCGCTCGAATTGGGTACAGCTCTCGAGCTTCGGATGTCATCGTAGCCAGCGCTGGTTTTTTCAAATACAGTGCCACAGACGGGAGTTCACCGTCATGCTGACTTCATCCGCCAACTCCATGACATTTTCACGAGCTGAAATCGACTTGGCTATGCCGGACAGAAGAATTTTGAATGATCATGTCATCTCAGCTCTCATCGGCCGTATCAGATCGCAAAAGCAGCTAGTAACAACCGCATGACTTGCAGTGAGAATGTCAACAGTGGAAACGGCGGCGGCACTTGCTTGACATTGTGCTCATTCTGGAGACGACAAGCCAGGCCTTCTGCTGTGCTGTGAGAGAGGCCACTGACAGGAAGTATCTCTTTGGGTCTAGCTTGCCATCACGATGCTCCTTAACGATAACGTGCATGTTCACCGTGGTGGCGATCCAGGAGCAGGAGGAGGTTTCACGTCCTCGCCTGAAACCCGACACGCTGTGTTGGCCTCATCATGATGAAAATTCGGAAAAGCAGACAAAAATAAGAGTAGGAGGACGGGAAGGGCAAAAAGGTCCAAAAAGGTAACAAAAAAAAAACAAAAAGAAAAAGGGCCCTGGGTGAACAATGACATTGGCGGGAATCGGCATGACGTGATCCTGACTCCGACCTCCCACCGAAGTGGTTAGTCTTCTAGACCGGCGCGCTACCACGACTCGGAGGCCGTGGGCGCCCTTGCCCTCTACCGACTACACCACCGCTGCCATGTGTTCTGTTGGGAAAACACACCGATTTGTTCCCTTATATGGCTTCTCCCACGAATGTTTGTATTCTTGATAGGGGGAACTTGGAAAGTGAAGCCTCCCCTGCCCTGCCCCGCTTGCCCTCCTGGCACTACATCTCATCTCGCTTGGTCTTACTTATCTTTACAACTTGTGGCCTTCTTCCTGCCCGGCTGATAAAGTCTTCTTGTTGCAGTTGATCGAGTGCGTTCGCCACTCTTCGTCCAACCCATCTTACCGATCTATACCTCCTCTCCACACCCTCGCTTTCCCGATCAACCGTAAGGCTGTCGAGGCTTGCCACAGGTTGTCGATGCCAAGAATTTCCGAGGCAGCTAGTACGCCGCAGGAGGTACGACGCCTTTCTGTTTAGTGAACATCAATATCCTCTAACTTCGACTTCGGTTCCCAGGTTTCTGTGCTCTGATATCTTCCCCGTCACGCAGGTCATGCCTCCAGCGAGCTCCAAGGGTCATCGAGCTCACGAACCTCAGGTCCAAGGAACCAAAATTGTCTAGATATTGCCATATGCTTGGCCTGCTATCTTGTACGGATCACCGCGATAGACAAGCTCGGCTAGGGATGAACGCTCGTCTTCGGATGGATGTACTAGAATTTGACAGCCTTTTACTCATATGAACTAGATGCAAGAGGGGGGATGGTCGAACCGTGACGGTCTTCATCAAAAAGGCAAGACTTGCGATGCCTTCAACACGCGAACCCGAGAATCGCATTGAGAGTGACAGTCCAGTTCAACAATCACAATATTTCTGATACTGAATGATGATGAAGACTCTCAAGAGAATCAGAGACCAATACAATCATCAAACCTAGGAAGTCTTATTGTCTATTTGAGAGCGGAGACACCCGCTTCCATTTCCAGAGCTCCGTTACCTAAATGTGCCGAGATTCAAGTTACGCTCATCATGAAGAAGCGCCTTCTCATCGGTTTAAGCAAACCTTACTTTGCAATGAAATGAGATGAGTGGACTGGGATGCAGAGGCGAAGAGCGACGAGACCATCGCCTACAACGGCCTTGTCGGTGACGGTTGCCGACCGGTATATCCCATAGGTCGTCTGGATAAGGGGTTCGAAGGCCTCGAGAAATATCACGAGATGCTGCGGCCTTGGCAGGACCTCTCGAACGATTTGAACCAGGTGTTCTAGAATCAGTTGTATAGGTAGAAGAAGTTCAGCCGATGGCAGCAGGACAACAGAGAACCGGAAGAGGAAAAGGAGTTTGCTGCTTATCTGCAGGAGCAGAAACGCCAGGATGCTGAAGGCACAGTAACTCGGCCAACAGCTAGTCAATACCTCGAACAGCTTAGAGATTCTTATGAGAGGAGGCAGCGCTGTTATGGCCATGACGATAGAGACGAAGGGTTTACTACATATGTCGAGGAAAAGAAGCAACAAAATTCTGAAGCCGGGTGTCAATAGCCAGGAAGGACTAAAGTCGAATACATGCGGATGCTTAAGAATCAGTTTAATAAGAAGCAGCCTAGAGAGGGCATCAAGGATGGGAGATGAAGGGTTTGCAGCGTTTGTCGAGGAGAGGAAACAAAAAGACATGGAGGCTCGGCCCGGGGATTACGGAGGACGAGTATCTTCAGATGCACAGGAAAGATCGATCGGGACGGTTATATAGATTCTACCGCAGAGCAGCCGCGAGAAATTGCAATGATGCCTCAGGCACGTTGAGGGGCCTGGCATGACGCGTATCGTAGGGGTCAAATCGATCCGTGCCGATCTCCCGTTCACCTCAGGCCCCGAGCCTACGGCAGGGGAAAACGGAGAGCAACGAGCCCAGGTATCTGTTACATTGCTATTGGTGAGGACCGACAGCGTACGCGGTCGTCTTTAGCCTTTCCGCCTCTCCATACAGGATAGTCCCGATGCGTCTTGGCCCGGCACGCTCTTGCGCGCGGCCCGCCATCACGCCTCTCCGTGACACAATGATATCAGATATCAGAGGCGACACGATAACGAGATGGCTCCACTGCCCCACCCTCGCTAATGATCCTCAGCGGGACGACAGGGTGCGCCTGGGTAGACATCCCAGTGACTTCTCTCCACATCCGCGTGGCTGCTGCGCTCCTAGTAGTTAGTAGTAGTAGTAGCAGCAGCAGCGGCAGACCACCGTCTCCTCCAAACAACCTTGTTGTTTTTGAGAAGGGGGCGGCGGCGCGTAGTAGGACGTGTCTGTGATAGTGTTTGAGAGACCAGCCGATGGAGTAGCAATGAAATTCCATCACTGTCGTCGTCAGAAGAAGGGACCTCATACACGTCGCCCGTCTCTCTCGAGGTTGCCGACGCCCTAAAGAGAACGCGAGGCAGGGTAGAGGTAGGAACAGCACCCGAATCAGGAACGGCCTATGGGATCACACCCGATCGACTGCTGACTCAATATGGTGTTCGAGGTCAGGGGCTTGGCTATGTTTGTGAGCTTGCGGCGCACTTTGGCTTCAATAATTGGGCCTCGGGCCTCATTTTGATCATTCACCGTGCCGACTGACAAGAAGAAGCAGATATACCGGTATATCATCAACCGTCATCGTTAGACAACCACTATTCTTAATGTTATACAACGATGATGGAGCAGAATGTTGCTAATCTGGCGACAAGAAACGAGACCATCTTTGCTGTCTGGACTGGCGTCCAGTTGAAGCGTATCTTGAAAGTAATAGAAATAACTGGCTGGACACCCTTCGAGAATGACGTGCGCAATTGGCTTGGTTATCAGTGATATTTGCGAAGCTATACTCAACTGAATTATATCTATAGCCAACTTAACGTTAATATATTCAAGTATATTTTCTTCTTACCTACTCACACACCCATTTATTCTAACTTATCTCACTAATTATGAGCATTGCCTTCACCAAATCACTTCCACTCCGATCCCAAGGATCCCTCCACACACAGCTGTTTATGAACCCAGCTATCGTGGCTTTCTCGCCTATCTTTGTTGGAGTCAATTCAAAGGCGCACACTCACACACAGCTAAAGCACACTACAGTACCTTACCTTAGCGTGCCTCATCAAGGTTAGCGCCTGCCTCCTGGCCTTACCTTACCTGACTTTGTCTAGCGCAACGCATGGACCTTCCTGCTTGATTGCTTTGAACAGATCTGACGCATTTATTGCTGTTTTTTCGTGTGAGTGAGTTTTGTCACCTTCTTTATCCCCCATCTCCCATCAGCATCACCACCACAGCGCAGCTGCGTGAACCTCCCCCACACATTGCGGTCTGTAGCCATCATCTATGATCATCATGGCTGATGTAAACGGTGAGGCATGGCCACGCAGGAGCCTCCACGAGGACGAGGACGAGGACGAGGCTGAGGACCTGCAAGGTGAGTATGTCCAGCTCACTTGCTAGCTACCTATCCTTCACTATGTGGGTGTGCCTACCTATCCATAGGCTACACTGTGCTGTGCTGTGCTACACACTGCGGATGGAGTAGATACAGTCCTTCTAATGTGCTACTAGGTTGCGATATCACACAGGTCCCAAAGCGCGACGCAGCCGCAAAAATCGTACAGCACATACAGCTGTGTGCTGCTCACGGTGACCGTTTCGGGGGCGAGTACATCACGTTCTCCAGCGTCTCCCCGCGCGTGTTTGAGGATCTCCACGTCAAACTTGCCGGCCGCCACGGTCGCCTAACCTACTTCGGCGCCGACAGTGGCATCCTCCTGGTAAAGATGGCCGATGCAGTCCATGAGATAGTCCACACAACTGCGATTGATGCACTGAGGGACCAGGCCGTTGTGATGGGCCTGTCTCGCAAGGTCTTCCGCGTCGGATCGCCCCGATACTACTCAGCCACCGGCAATGGCAATGGCGCCGCCAAGGAACCCGACGACGGATTAGCCCCAGCTGATTATCGCGCCCATAGCGACAAATTCCCCACCTTTGTTATAGAGGCTGCCAACTCCCAATCCCTCCGTCGTGTCCGGCAGGCCAAGGACTAGTGGTTCGATAACTCGGCCCCGGATCACGAACAGGGTGATGTCAGGGTGGTTCTCATCATCAAAATCGCCAACGATGACCTAAGCGCCATTGATTTGGAGCTTTGGCATCGTAGGTGGAAACGCCCCAAGAAGGCGAGAATCCAGCTCAAGAAACCCACCACCGCCACGAATCAGCCTCTCAACATTACTATAGATGAGAACCCTGCTCTCTGGAGCTGGTCCGGTGTTCCGTTACGTGTCGACTTCGAGGATGTCTTCTTGCGGCCCAAGCAAGGTCCAGAAGAGCAGGATCTCGTGTTGACAAGTGATACACTTGTCAGGATGGCCACACTGGCCTGGCTCAAGCGGCGACAGATACGTCGGGACGACCGGGTTATGCAACGAAAGGAGGAAGAGGCACGCCGAAAGCAACAGCGCGAGAAGCTCGAGCAGAAGAAAGCCCAGGAGGACAAAGAGCGCGAGCAGCGTTTGCAACGGCGGGAGCCACAGCGGTCTCTTTTCCAGCGGACTGAGAAGATGAGGCGGCGCATCACCAAGGAGTACAAGGAGCACAAGGTTAAAGACCAAGGAAAGACAGCAGAGCTGCACATTACCAAGGCGGTCGAGGAGGCAGAGCAGCGTATTGCCGAGGAACGCCAGGCGCGCGAGGAGGCAGAGCAGCGCCAGGAGGAGGCAGAGCAGCGCCAGGCTGAGGCAGAGCAGCGCCAGGCTGAGGCAGAGCAGCGCCAGGCTGAGGCAGAGCAGCGCATTGCCAAGGTGATGGAAGAGGCAGAGCAGCGCATTGCCAAGGTGATGGAAGAGGCAGAGCAGCGCCTGGCTGAGGCGTTGGAGGATACACAGAAACGCCATGCCAAGGCTATCAAATAAGGAGGTGGAAACCCCCGTTGCCAAAGCACTTGATGAACACAAGGAAACTGAGCAGTATCTTGCTGAGTTGAAGGAGAAATAGACATGTTTGGATGATGGAGACTATTGTAGCTGTTATAAGTGATCAAGAGACAAATAGACACAATCAGAGTCTATAGAGGTCTATCATATCATGTCATCTCCTGCTCGGATAGTGGGGTCTAGCTTTGGCTCGTAAGTGAGTCTCGCGTAAAGGACCTCGTGAACACGGCGACAGTGGCTCGCATGGCCGTCTGCAAGCCATCTAGGATCCAGTTCAGAGACGGGATTCCTAGGTGTAAGGCGCCTCCTCTTTCTTGGGGCGTCCCTGAGAAATCGCCCCTTCCGCATTGTGTCTCGCGGCGCCAACGAACTTCCTGTGGCGTATACGGCCCTTGGCAAGGTTCTTGCGCCCAGAAGCGTTGGTGTGATTGCTGCCGGTGCGTTGCAGCGCATACTTCTGGGCGAACCGTTTGCTAACGGTGTTCACCTGTGCTCCTGTATCTAAGTCAATCTTAACCTTGGTCTCGGATGACGACTAGAGCAACCTGTATGTTCTACAGGCCACGTGAAGCCACACCATTTCAATCTTCTCGGACAGTCAGAGCGCGCTGAGGGTATTGAAGGACCCTCAGCAAAAGGACAGCCAGCAAATCATCCGGCAAACCATCCGGCAAACGCTACAGGCGGGTACGAGCGATTGAGGAAAAGGCACATACAATCCAGTTCTACTGGGTGCCGGGCCACTCTGGAGTACCTGGGTTGTTCGACTACCTAATGGACGATATTGCCGGTAGGAAAAAGAGTGGGATCAGGGCGGCAGACAATGGCTATTTATTGGTAAGAACCTCCGTGTGCCGTTACTATGCAGTAGATAGACTTGAATTTGAAATGAAAATGCTCCTCGTCCAATCCCCCGTCACCCAGTAAGAAGGCTTGGGCGTCAAGCGTGCAAGCTGCCGCTGATTGGACACTTCACAGGCGGCACGATTCAACCTTCCGTAGGTACCCATCTACTCCCTACGGCTTCCTTCCTACCTACAATTTGTCGGAGAATGTCATCAAGCTTTCACGGGGAAGGTAGGCAATATGGCTGCTTGTGCGAACACGATGACCCTGCGCCGCTTACTCACGCAGTCGAAGCCGGCGGTCCCTTGCAAGACGAAAGCCAGCAAGAACAGTACGGGCCAGTGGCCCATCGTCGATGACGATGCCATCAGGCTCTGGGACCAGTTCAATATCGACACGCTTAACGAGAGCTACGGCCACATCCTCGACCGCATATTCCCGGCCGAGCAACTGGCGGGGAAAAATCAAACCATCTCTGTAATCCCATTGTAACGTGGGGCCGGCCGGCTGGGACTTCCTTAGTCTCGCGGCCAATTCGCCGTCCTGGCCACAGTAGTAGACCCATGTGGGAGGCTTGGCACGCAGCCGTCTTCGCCGGCTCTTGTTTATGCCCTTGGTTCGCCTCCTCCAGTTATACTGTCTCGGGTCAACATATGTAAAGACACGCTTCCGAGCCGCCTTATTCCTTAGCTCGTAGTGCCGGAGTGGCGGAGAGCCGTGGCCGCCTGGAAACGCGCGCACCGCGATGGTGCCCTTCTCGTCGGCGTGTTGCAGGTTCCAGTCGAACATCATCTCGTCGAATGCGAGATAGTCATCATTCGACAGCTCAAACGTCTCGAGCTCCATGGCGATCCGCATCTCGCGTGTCAGGCTTGGGTTCAGCTCGGGCGTCGTCACGAAATGCGGCACGGTGATGGCCGTGCTAAAATCGCTGATCTTGCCACCCACCAGCTGCCGAGCCGCGACGTCGATGCGCAGGATGCCAAGCTGCTGCAGCCGGCCAATGTCGCCGAGCATCTTGCTAACTACTGCCGGCTGCAGCTCCTCTTCTTCGTCCTGGGGCCGAAACTCCTTCACGACGCCTCGAATCGGGGGCGGCCGACCGTCCCGGCCTAGGAAGCGCGACCGCATGTCATCGCCCCCAGGATACTCTATATCGCCATTAAAGTCGATATCCACGAAGTGGCGGTGCAGCGCGCGCTCGTGGTCCTCGTCCAACAGTATATAGCCGAAACAGCCGACTGCAAGCTTCTCGTGGCCGGCCTCATGGAGCCGCCCAAAGGCGCGACACTCACAGCTGAAGGGCTCCGCATAGTCGTAGAAGGCGCTCATGAGCACCCGATCGTCCGGGTCCGTGTCGCTCGCGGGGCCCAGCCAGTTGTGGTCATAGACGAAACGGAACTAAAAGACACGCGCATGGCAACGTTAGTGAATTTATTCGTCTTTTCCTTCCACGCGTCCAGAAGGTCGATGATGCATCCATCCACTCCATCCGGGCACCTACTAGCTTGAGTGCGTAGATCTGCTCGCGGATCTGCACCTTGAACACGTGCGCGTGCAGTCCTTCGCCGACGTGCTCGAGAAACTCGATTGTTTGCGCGCCTTGGAAGTCAAAAGTCTTCAGCTTGGGCCCATCACACAATGGCAACGGCACCAGATCCACGCTCGATAGCGGCCAATCGGGGTACATGGTGTGCGGCATCGTGAACAGCAACGGCCGGATGCCTGGCCGGGAAAACATCTGCCATCAAGAGTAGTGCTCTGGAAAAATGCATTTTGCTCCGCCTGAAGCTGAAGCGCGCCATCTTTGTGCTGTCTTGTCCTGCGTTGGCTGTGGGTATGTTGGATGGGCAATGGGAACGGAGACCGTACAGCAAAACTGATAATGAGTGAGGTGGCTGAGCTGACAATGTATGTGGGTCTCCACACTACACCTGATAACGCATGTGGGTCTGCCATCTTATTGGCTAAGAAAAGTCACATGTGAGTTCAATAAGTCGGTGAGCAGGTGGCATACAGAGGGGAAATGTTTCCGAAACGTTTCTGAATTATTTCTGGTTATATCGAGAGACAATTCTACCATAATCCAATATGAATTTTGACTCTTACCTTGATGATCGTAGAGAAGTATGACTAAGTAAAGACTTACTGATGCCAGATGAATAACAAAATGACTTTAATGATACTGAATATAATCGAGAATTATACATTATTATTGAACAAATTCTACCTTATGCCAGTCTCCAAGCTTCCGAAGATCTAGTACTATAGAAATACATTAAATAAGTAAAGATCAACGATTATTTTCTCTTAACCATCAAAAACTAATCTACTATAACAATAAGCTAGTACTAAAGAAAATAAGATCTTGATCTCTGTCAGTTTTCCTATGTCTAGGCTTCTTCAACCATACCAAGACATAGTGTTCGTCCAAAATGTTTACTTTATAGCTAGACTACCAAAGATGTTAAAAACAAACGATCAAAATACTATAATTATTATTATGATAGAAAGTTTAAGCTTAAAAAAGATTAAAAAATTATAGAATATTATAAGTAAAGAGATTACTTTAAATAATCAAATACTAATTTCGTTTCTTAAGATTCAATATAATACTACTTGCAAATATCTAGCTTTTATGATAAGATGTATTATACTTAAGGAAGCTTCTATAAAATGTTATATATATACTTGCTAAGAAGGCAAAGGCTATAAATATTCTAACCTATTTTTTTTCAGTTATGATAAAGTTATACTAAACCTTTTTACCAAGATAATTAAACTTTAAGAAGAGGTTAAGAAATAATACTTTCAAAAACAAATTCTTAGGTAAATGAATATTCTTATCTACTGATTTTTGAGTTGTTAGTTAATTTATCTTATAAAATTTAAGTATTATAGAAGTTATCCTTCAACACTTTAAGAAAAGCAAAGTATATATCTCTTAATAAGACACTTATATTCTTATCTTAAAAGAGATAAATTATATAGTAAGTATATTCTTTAAAGTTATATTACCTTAAATATTAATATCATTCTTAAAGAGTATATTGTAAATCTTTAATAATATATAGTTTGATATAGCAACTCGATCATACTTTCAAAAGTCAAAGAATACTTTTAGTCTTCTTTAAATACTATATAAGGACTATATATCTTACTTATTAAAGTTATATTATCTTGAACTGATGTTGATTTACCAGAAGCTTGAGATTAGAAAAGCTATCTGTTTACAACAAACTTACGAAAGCGACCGATATATAGTATGTAAATTTCTTAACTAAATTTAAAATATATTAAGTTAATATTCTATTAGATAAGGTTCATTATGGCGGTTTTATAAAGATAGTTTAAGTCTCTTATAAAGTAATATTATACTTCTTTATTTCTTTTGATTTAAGTATGACTTTATTTATCATTATTATCTCTTATAGTCAATATAAATACCTTCTAATACTATCGGTCAAACCATTTTTATCTATTGTTAATAGCTTAGTAAGAGTTCTCTAAAAAATTAATAAAATATAAATAAGTCTAAGTAATTTACTTTTAGAATATATATAAAAAGAATACTAATATTAACTTAGATGCTTTTTTACGTTTACCTAAGTTAAAGAACTTTATTAAAAAATATAAAGAAAGAACAATTATAAATATATATTAAAATCTTGCAAATAGTAACTGGCTTTAAGCTTTAATTCGTAAACAATAAGTCATCATATTTCCTAAAGATACTTATACGTTAGCTCTAGCATTTGAAGAAGCTAAAGAACGAAATTCTCAAAGTTATATAAGTAATACTACTTAACGATATATAAAACATTTATCATTAATAAGTCAACTTTAGTATATATACTAAGGATATATAAATTATATAATTATCTATTTCTTTTATAAGCAAGCAAAACAATAAACTTTTTCAGATATAAAGTCTTTTTCGATAGATGCCATGTAAGGAACCCTTAGAAA